>NC_058161.1:23071617-23100703 GCF_020080835.1 Cotesia glomerata | reverse complement strand
ATTATTTAGAATTCATGGAATAGAAATAATTATCAAGAAAACTAAATTAAGTATCAAATTAAATATATGGTGATTAAAAATACATCTTTAATACACGTCTGGAAGGATGGCATTATAGGAGAAAAAGCCCCTTGACTTTCAATCAGATGATCCGAGGTTCGATCCCCGGTCTGGGCGAAGTTGATTTTATTACATTGAATTTTTTAATATTATCGTATACGCGAACATTTTACGAGCTTAATATCGATTTTTCTGGGCGAATGCACCATGCACTCTATTTTCTTTCATCAGATTCCTACACGATGACACGGTGGAATCGACCGCAATGAAGGCTAGTTGTTTGCCAGTTATTCATATACACTAATGTTTTGACTAACGTTTGACCGTGAATTGACCATATTATAACCATGACGGTAAAAACCGCTAAAAGGGAGTCTCTTTACTCGCTTCATATGCTATATATATATACAGCAGCATATATATAGCATGCTAGCTGCTGCTGCAGTACATATATATATATAGCATATATATATACCTATATATAACTGCTATATATATGCTATATATATATATATATATATGTATGGACATACTCAAATGAAAAGCTCTTGACGAGGTGTAACATCGGGATGAGCTTATATCTTTAAAAACGTCAATACTTAAGAAAAAGTACAGTGCAATTTTAACAAAAATTCATTATTTAATAAAGCAAAAATTTTATTCATTTATTGTTCACAAGTCACGGCAATCACATAGTGACCGCAAGGTTGCTAGGTTATGAATAAATTCAACTAATATATTGCTGAAGAGCATATGAAATATTGAAAAAAAGCAAAAATTCAGATCAAAACCCTTTCCAATGATACTAAATTTGAATTTAAAAACTCATTTTATCACGCATAAATAATGCCAGAGAGATTAAAAATTTTCTCTTATTTTTCTCAATTTATGATTTACAGTAAAATTTTACAGAATTTTAATTTTGTTATTATTTATTAAGAGATTTATTAAGAGTTCAGTAATTATATAAAATTAAATAAAATTTAATCAAAGTTACAAGCGCACAACTTTTGAGTAGGCAACATTTATTTGACAGGTCAATTTACATCAATTATGAAGATTTGTCTTTTAGAATTTAATTTCAACGTTCCAAAATTTGAGTCTGATAGCAATTTCCTGAAAATTAGTATTTTAGCAGATATTTAATAATTTTTAAAATTTTTTAATAAAATAAATTATGGCTTAATAAAAATAAGAAAAAAAATTAAGGAAAACGCTTGACCCTAAAGCGAAGCCATCTCTGCAACTTCCCGCTAATTCCATACTTAGGCGCTTAAAATTGCACCAATGACGTTTTTGAGCTCTTCGAGCTTGAAAATACAATTTATGGGTTATTTTGAGCTCTCCGAGCTCAAAGAGATTGCTTTCCTATGCTTTTGAGCTCTTCGAGCTCAAAAGTCTGATAGAGATTTGATAAGACACTATTTTTTGAATTTTTAAACCGCAATAACTTTTGAATGAATAAACCGATTTTCACGCGGTTGACAGCATTCGACGTAGTTTTTCAAGCCTCACAAGGAATCTTAAATTTTGAAGATCGCGCTAGGAATTTCGGAGTTATTCCGAAAAAACACTTTTTTCGGTTTTCTTTCGTTCACAATATCTCTCGAATGAATCAACCGATTTTGACCGGACTGGTGGCGATCGACGTGATTTTTCAAGGTTAAGAGCTGATTAGTTTTTGGAATTGAACCATAAAGCCGTTTAAAAGTTATTCCAAAAAAACCACATTTGAAAAAAATTTTTTTTTCAGTTTTTTGAAGATTTCTCAAAATCTATTGATCTGAATCGGTCCAAATAGTTTTCAAAATCTAAGTTTGGTCAAGCCTATTTATAATGGCACCAACCACGATGAAAACGGTCAAGCCGTTCAAAAGTTATAAGCGGTTCACATACTTTCACACACACACACACACACACACACACACATACAGACACCGTGACAACCTCGCGGGGATATTCAGGGAAGCTTTCTGTGACCTTCAAACGTCGAGATTTGATGAAAACTCGATTTTTGCAAAACGGGGTGAAAACAATAACTTCCCGATTTTCGAAAATCTTCGATTTTCTTAGCGGGAAGTTAAAAAGTGGGAAAACGGTTGACTAAAGGCCATCCTGCAACTTCCCGCTAATTCCGTTAATACCTGGCCGCTTTTTGAGCTCTTCGAGCTCAAAAGTACAATCTGTGTGTTGTTTTAAGCTCCCCGAGCTCAAAAAGATACCTTTCTATGCTTTTGAGCTCTTTGAGCTCAAAAGTCTGATAGAAGTTTCATAGATCACTATTTTTTGAATGTTCATACCGCAATAACTTTTGAATGAATGAATCGATTTTTACGCGGTTGGCGGCATTTTACGTAGTTTTTTAAGCCTTATAAATAATTTCTAAGTTTCAATTGGTCAAACTAGAAATTTCGGAGTAACTCTGAAAAAACACTTTTCGGTTTTCTTTCGTTCACGATATCTCTCGAACGAATCAACCGATTTTGACCGGATTGGCGGCGATCGACGTGGTTTTTCAAGGTTGAGAGCTGATTAGTTTTTGGAATCGATCGGTTGAGCCGTTTTAAAAGTTATCCCAAAAACCACTTCAGAAAAAATTTTTTCCTACTTTTTTAGATTTCTCCAAATTTCTCAAAAATCTATCGGTCCGAATCGGTTCAAATTAACAGAAAATCTAAGTTTGGCAAAGCCCTTTTGAATGGCACCAACCGCGATGAAATCGGTTTTAACCGTTCAAAAGGTATAAGAGGCTTACATACTTACACCCACACACATACATACAGACATAGTGACACCCTCGCGGGAATAGTCAGGAAAGCTTCCTAGGACCTCAAAACGTCGAGATCTGATGAACACTCGATTTTCGAAAAACGGGGTAAAACCAATAACTTCCCGATTTTTGAAAATTTTCAATTTTTTTAGCGGGAAGTTAAAAAATTGACATGTAGAAATTTAAAAAAATTATAAATGCAATTTTTTAAAAATAATTTTCTAGAAAAAATTTATTTGTTGAATAAAATTAAAAAATTATCAAGTGACTGTTAAAACTTTAATGCCATCTGATAGCAATGAAAAAGGGATAAATCACTAGGAAATAATTGTGCAGCCCTAGGGCTGGTGGAAATATATTTCTGCTAGAAGTCTATTTAATTCTTGCAGTGCGTTCTGAATAATAATTCTATAAGAATTGCTAGCATTATTTTTTTTTCAATAAGTGACAGAATGGTCTTAGTTTGTATGCAAAAAAATTACAATTTCAATTCACTGATATGATACTGAAATTGAGAGACAGCTGATAATTTTTGCAATTTTTTTTAATTAAAAAATTATAACAAAATAAATTTATTTTAAAAAATTTCATTTTTAGAAGCTCTAATGAATTAAAACAAATAAATTAAACAATTAAAAAAAAAAATTTTTTTCTGGAGTTTATTTTTCGATTTTTAAGTGCTAAAATTTCAGTTTCATATTTTTTTTTTTTAAGTTTTAATGATTTTGTAGAATTTTTTATAACATAAAATTCAAAATTTTACAATTTGAAATATAAAATTTTTACTCTTTAAAATTCAAAAAAAAAAATTATAAAATTTTCTTTTAAAAAAAAAAATCTTTTTACGCCCCTGATGAAAAAATTTTAATTTTTCAAGACATTTACGGAATTTAAATAAAAATCACTTTTTACAACTGATAATTAATTTATACAAAAAAAATTGATTAAAAAATAAAATAAAATCTAGCTGTCACTTGACAATTTTTAATTTTCCAACTCGCAAAAATTATTAAAAAAATAGCATTTTTAATTTTTAAAAATTTCTGTCATTTTTTTTGTCATAATTTATTTGTTAAAAAATAAAAAAATGATCAAATATCTGCTGAATAAATTTTTATAATAAAATGTATAAGAAATAAAATCTACTCACAACATGGCGACGAAACAAGGTTGTACGTTACTGAAGAAACGAAAGAGAGAAAAGAAGGGAGTGGTAGCCATTGCTAGTGGCCGCCATGTTTTTCACCAAGTGGGGTGTTTAGAAGGCCGGGGTGAAAAAATCATCTCTCAGGATATGCAGGTAATTAATAATCCCTTATTTCTCGATAATTACATTAAAAAACAACCCACAAACATTATTAACTAAATAATTGACAGAAAAACATTGACACACTAGAAATATTTAGCAACGTCATTTGGTGAAATCGCACATAGTCCGTCGTTATGACTCACGTACCAAACGCGTAGTCTACGACAAGGTTATTTCCAATTATTTTAAATATTTTCGTCAGCTATCACAACAAATCCATGGGTTATTGCTCCTCTCTCTTCGTCATTGGGTGACTAAAAATAATTCTAAATTTTTCTTCTTTTTATGAATCTGGATAATTGTCACCAACAATTTATTTATTTAAATATTTAAATATAATATTCCATTAGTCATAGAGATTGCATCATTTATGTCCATTATTTCTCTACTTCTACTCTACTAGTTTTCATTTTCTTCTCAAGCTCTTTAACTTTACTATTGATGTTTTTATTTTTTATTTCTTCCTTTTATTATCATTTTACTCTTTTAAATGTCCTTTTAACCTTTGCGCGGGATTATTTCACTATACATTCCATTACTTTTTATGTGCCATTTTTTATTGATATTTGCTATTTAGGTCAAATTTTGTTTTTCCAAAAATCATTTTTTACTGTTTAAAAATTAGAAAATTAGAAAATTTTTTTTAATTAGTCTTATGTAATAATTTTATTGAAAATTAATAATTATAAATTTAAAAGAGAAAAAAAAAATTTTTAATTTTTCTAATTCATTTTTTATGAAATTATGACATTAATTTAAAGTTAGCAGTCGCGTGACCATTTTTTATTTTTTTTTTAATAAATAAATTTGCTCCAAAAAATTATTTCTAAAAAATTGCATTTTTTATTTTTTTAATTTTCTATGTGCCATTTTTTTTTTTTTCATTTTTTTCAACATAATTTATTTGTTAAAAAAATTTTAAAAATTATAAAATATCTGATAAATTAATTTTCATCATGAAATTTAGAATTTAATCCATAAAAATTTAACAAATTTTGAAAGTTTTAATTTATTTCTTCTAATTATTTTTATTATGTTAAAAAACAAATTTTGTGGTCGCTAAATTTTTATCTTACATTAAAATATTGATTAAAAAAATTTCTTTTTATAGTCAATTTTTTTTTTTAATCTAATTTTACCGAAGTTGGATTAAAAATCATTTGCTACATAAAAATTTACTCCATTTTTTAATAATTGAACAATAAAATTTTAAATTAGTCATTAGCAGTCACTAAACAATTTTTTAATTGTATTTAAAAAAAAAATTTGTTCCAAAAAATTATTCTTAAAAAATTACATTTTTTATTTTTTAAAATTTCTTATAAAATTTATTAAATATATGCTAAATTAATTTTCATAAAAAATTGACAAAAATTTTTCTTTTCGGCTTTAAATTTTTATTTGAATTTTAAGAAGAAATAAAAAAATAACAATAAATTTTTACTCTCAAAATTTGTCAAATAATTTTTTATAAAAATTTTTATTGCAATAAAAAAAATTTTTTTTCTTAAGAAATGATAGAAAAATTTTTAAAATAATAAACAATAAAAAAATTAAATATATGAAAATTTTGATTTTTATTAAATCTGTAAAATAATTATTAAAATCAAAAAATATTTTTTTTTTAGTGTCAAAATGGGAAGGAGATTTAATTTTTCCTTCATAAAGACATGCCATCCCATCAACGACAGCGGAACCTCCACCCAGGTACGACAACCGGAACTACTGTAACTTAATAAATAAAAAAACAAACAATAGAAATCTTAAAAAAAAGTCAACATCTAAGAACTCGTTTAAATAAAAGAATAAATATAAAAAAAAAAAATAAATAAATAAATACAAGAGCAAGAACAACCAACAGGATTTACCGATAATCTTCAATCTCGAATCTAAAATCTTCAAATTAAAGGAACAAAATTCAACGGATTCATCGTTACAGATTAAAAAATGTGGTTTTATGAGTGATTAATTTTATTAGTAACATATTTATTAAAAGAGTTTGAAGTAATTTCGTGGTGGTGGTGACCTAAGTCACTTTTGAGGACGGACAATAAATTTAATTAAAAAAATTTATTGGTAAGTTATTTTTTAATATATTATTATATTTATTTTTTAATTATTAATTATTAATTCTTACTAATTATTTTTTATTTTAGTTCCTCAGATTGGTTTCACATGTAACATGTATTTAAAATTATTAATTTTGACGCTAATATCTGTTTTCTAGGTGATATTTAAGTATTAATTATTACAAACGGCACATGTAATTAAAACGCTTGAAAAATCTCGAATTATGCAAAACCTGTTATATGAAAGATTTTAAATATTTCAATTGTATATTACAAGAGAAATAATATTGAATAAAAGTTATCGTAATTACTGATAATATTATTCGAAATATTATAATTCAATATTTGTTTAAATTTGATGTCGAGTCATAAATTTTAAAGCTTAAAAATAAATAATTTTAAATACTTAAATTTAAATAAAATGATTTTAGTTATAGTTTAATTATTGTTCATTTAAAATTGGATTTTTTAAACAACTAATTAATAATTTCCTGAAGGTTTATATAAATTTTTGAACATTTCAAAAAATTTATGTTAACTGCCCAGATAGCCAGTTGATGGTAACTTGTATAAAATTTCAAGTTTAATATTGGCTATTTGCCTCATTAACGACTTTGTAGCAAATTGACATCTATTTATATGTTAAAGCCGTTTGGTGTAAATTTGAGGAGCAGATTGATGGCAGACTTACTGTAAAAGTTGGAACGCAACATTTGCGCTTAATTTGCTTGCAAACTGCATGCAGATTGACAGAAGCTTTAGAATTTTTTGTCTTATCAATGAAAAATGGGCATGTCAGGCTAAGCCAGAATGCCAAACATTGGGTCTCTTTGGCCGAACTAAGTCCTGAGTAAACTTAGTAAGAATAAGTGTAGTAAAAAATGCTTTAACTAAGGTAAAGTACCTAGTAGTTAAACAGGTTTCAAAGTAAAACGTATTTGACCCTACTTTTGATATATAAAGATGTAATTATTAGTTTAAATTAGTGATTTTCATGAAAATATAAACAATTTTGAATTAATTGAAGTACAAAATAGCCCAGATAATTGATTATTTATATTTTGACGTTTTTAAGATAGACTATGAAAGGGGTAAGCAAAATTTTTCAACGTTTTATTGAAATATCAAAAGAATTATAACATTATTAAATAATATCAATATTTAATGTATTCATTTAAAAATGAGAAATATCTGTATTTAATTTTTTAATTACATAATTTTATGAATGACAAAGCAAATTTTCAATTATAAATAAAAAAAAAAAGGCCATTCGGCAGCCGAAATGGAAGTAGATTTTTCAAATAAAAAAAATTGATTTTTAATAAAATAATATAATAACACTGATAATGTATAAGTTAATTCATGAATTAAAAACAAAATTCAATAATAAATTTAAAACTATTTACAATAAATTTTGGAAAAAAAAATTATCTTGTGAAGAAAAAGTTTCTCAAATATTTACCAAAGAATTGCACAGATTATAAGATTTGAATTATAAATGTCCAAATTTTAAGTAACTGCTGAGAAACAACAGTTTTCAAGTTAATCAGAATTTTGCAACCGGATAAAATTTTAGTTGAAGAAAACAATGGTTAGAACTAATTTGTGACATATTTACTGACAACCTACCCGAAAACATTACACAAAAGACTGATCAATATCGTAATTATTGAATTTACATCATGATTAACCTATGATGTAGACAATAATTCTAAAACGGCTGCAACAGTAAAACTGTTTCATTAAACGAACTCTAAAAGGAGTAATATTGAGGCTACTACCCCTTCTAAGTAGTGAAAATTAAAGCTTATTAAAAGAGCTTTACGATGCATTTTACCGAATTTCAATATTTTTGTCTAGTTCAGTAATTATACCAAGTTGAAGTAGTAAAACATCAATTTTACGATTTTCAAAATTTCAAAATCCTGTCATTTCCAAATTACTCGCCCGATTAAGCTCATCTTCGAACTTAACCTTGGTCTTGATCGATAGATAAAGCATGCTGAGTTTGAGAAGAATCGGTCATAAATTGAAAACGCTATCGTGCTGACAAGCCGCGTTATATCGTATAAATATATATATTTTCTGACTCCACTCGACAAACTAAGTCAGAAAATGGCTAAATTTTTCAAAAGTTGCGCCATGAGGACGGCTGCAATAGTTAGATTTTTATAAAATCTACTAAAAACTCAATTCAAAATGTTCAATAATTTTTAACTACACTTATTTTTAGCTGTAAAAATTATTTAATTTGCAGTAATTAATACAAATCACAATGCTGATCACTAGTTTATAAACCTATTAGATATTAGGGTGCTGTTAAAATTATACGGCTCCAGTTTGTTCAAGTTCTGGATACGGCTTTGAAAATTTGGAGATATAGTTAGACGCTAAAATTTAATATAAAAATTATAGCTTATGTCTGCAAAAATATATATTATTTAGAAAAGACTATTTCATTGGGTGGTACAATTTTTTTTTTTGCCCTCCGGGCGGAAAGTGGCAACTTTCGTCCCGCTGCACTAAACAAAGTTGCCGCTTTCCGCCTTCGTCGGACAAAAAAATAGTATACACTCCACGGGAAGTAAATAAGAAAGCCTCAGATCACATGTTTGTTGACCTCGGCTTCGCCTCGGACAACAATTACATGTGATCTGAGACATTTCTTACTTTACTTCCCTAGGTGTGTAATATACTATTTACTTGAAATGATGATATATCATTTTTTTTTTTATTGATTGTTCGATTTACGGCTTAGTACCTTTTTCATGAAAAAAATAGCATCTATCGGTGATTCTAGACATGTTAACTTTTAAGTTAACAAAAATATAATTGTTTTATAATTGAAAAAACTTACAGAAATCAATTACTTATAATAAATATATGGATTTTTTATTACAACAATTCGATAAGTCTGTTCAAGTACTGGTCCCATTTTTATGAGTGTTCAGATACTGGGTACTTTACATTACTAATTCTTACTAAGTTTACTCAGAACTTAGCTCGGCTGGACAGACCCCTTGATGGCTACTTGGATGCCAACTGACAGCAGATTTTGGCTTTCCAACTTTTGTAGTCAGCTTGCCTGAAATCTGCGCCTTTACACTGGCACCAAACTGCGTTAGAAGATTGGCGTCAATCTAACAGCAATATTTGAAAATTCTGGATTTGTAGCCAACTTGACTTCCAATTGACACCAATCATTGGACAGTAACTTTTGTACTGTTATTTTGGTTATTGGGTAATGTTTCAATTAGTTGTTTGTCCGTTCAAAATGTTAAGTTGCAGCTAAAAACCGTATCCACTTGAAATTTTGAGAAAAACTTTTTTCTCAAAGAAGGTTCAGAAAGATGATAGTTTTGTAAGTTTTAGCGGCACGAGCACAAAATTTTGAAACAAGACTAACATTTTTATAAAAATATTTTTCTTGTACTTACTCCCCGCTATTGAGATCAATAATTTTCAAAAATTGGGGAGGTATTTAGCTTTACGAATTCAAGTCGGGTGGAGAAGCTATTCTTACAGAAAAACAATAACTAAATATTCTCACCTTACAATCCTGAAACCTCATAAATTTGAGCACTAGCTTAAATTTCATAAATTTAGAGACTTTAGATCTATAATAAAGTTTGCTTAATACAAATATGAAAGAATTATAATATTACTTAACATATCTTTACAAATTTATAAAGTTATCATAATTGGTAAATCAAGTTTAAATACATTAAAAAAATTATATAATTAAATTCATTACACATGAATAGTTTATGTTTGTGTATATTATTAAGAAACTTATGTTTAATTAATTTTTTTTTTAATTATTTACAATTATATTAGCTTTGCACAAAATAGAATATTTAAAAAAATCATTTAATATAATCTCCTCTGTAATAGTAACAGAGAGAGAATTTTTTCTTGTACTTTTTACTTGTACACCTTTCTCGGTTTTTACAAGGCTGATCTCCCCTCTTTCTCCTAGCATTTACGCTTTCCTTGCTCTTCTTCTATATTGGACCTCAGCAAGTCCCATCCAACACTTCCTCTGCTTTATATTGCGGCTGTGAACCGACTTGTGCTTTCTGTACCGCATTTGCCCTGAACCTCACCTAACATGGGAAAAACCACAGAGAAAACCCATGATAGTACAGTCGGAGCTGGGCTAAGTCTACAGTGATTGATAAGAAACTCTTCTTTATCGACCACTGGAGCATTAGGCCCCTCTCCTAGTGTGCAGAGACCCCTCGCGCTAACCAACGCCGACTAGAGTGGTCACCCATTCAAGTTGTTGCTTAAATAGGTGATAACCCAAGTCAGACGTGTGCCGCCCGGCTACACGGAAAGAAATACATTGCGGATATCCCTATGTCGTTGTATTGCATTGCTATAAGCCCTATGCATATAGGATTATCTACTATACTGTATGGTACCAAAATCTTTGCGTCTATTACACGGGCGCATAGGAGGCTTGACGTGACAGCATTGCCGCCAGCCCCATACACGGGAAAAAATTTCTGGGAAAATTTACGATACAACTATTGTAAAGCTGGACTATACTTTTATTACTATTAATTGTCAAATATTTTAGAAGAAAAAATACTATTTATTCATGATAAAATACGATATTACTATTGTAAAAAGTAAGAGATGAAAATTTCCAGTGCTGCCTCTGTATCTTTTCAATAGAACTATAGCAAATTTTACAATAGTTGAATTGGAATGTTTCTCAATTAGTTTGAGTGATGGCCGTGCACAGCGCTAGACTTCGAGTTTATGTAAATGTTAAAGGATATGCTTCTTAGTTCATCTCGGATAGCGTAGAGGGACAGTCTCTGGCTACCAACACAGAGTTCTGGGTTCGATTCCCAGATAGCACGAAAATGTCGCTTTCTTTTTCGATTACTGTACAGGTACCAATTAGTCCAACCTTCTATCTCTCTCCCTCCTTAATATTTCTTTAAAAAAAACCAACTATAAATTTTTACAATAGTTGAATTGTAAAGTTCACAAACACATATTGTTTAATTTGCTCTATAGTGTTCGACTTTTTACGACTCTTGCTAGTCTTATTTGTTGGATAAAATTTACAATAGTAGATCGTAAAAATTACTAAATGAGAAGTATAGTCCACTGTTACTATTTTATTTAGTAAAAATTACAATAGTAAAAATAGTAAAAACTCCTTCAACTTCAATTTTCTTTCCGTGTAGTGCATCGCAGATGTCGCAATGCTACTAGTTTTTCCCGCGATATTACTTAGCGCGACAATCAATAATTCTATCGAATTACGGCCAGTATTTCATGGGTACAACTACTGTACCGACATAAAATTCATAAATTAGTAAAACTACTTTGAAATTAATTGTAACATTAAACTAGTTTAATACAAAATTTTTTAAATACTTTTTCATCGAACACACTGATAGAAGGATTTGTTTATATTTAATAAGCTTTATTAACTGTTAATAAATGATTTTTAACAGGTAACAAATATTTATTAACAGTTAATAAGTAATTTGTTTAGTACAATTTATTAACTGTTAAAAATATTTATTAATGGTTAATGAACATTTGTTAACTGTTAACGAATATTTATTTAAAATAAAAAGTAAAAATAGCAATTTCCTTTTGACACTTTTATTATAATCCTACAGCTGGAATACATGATAATAATTAAATTCACTAAATAAATTAACGTTTTTAATATTTAAAAATATAAAAAGATAATTATGAGCTATGATAAAATGTGCTATTTTTATAATAAATGTTATTATAATGTAATATAATTAATGCAAATAATTTATAAAGATGATTTTTATTTGTAAACCATCTTTTCTTTATATCATATAACATTGCAAATTGCAAGCGAAACAAATTCACTCTACAAAATATTTACTAATTGTTAATAAATATTTCTTAACTATTAATAAATACTTATTAACTATTAACAAATGTACTTTCCACCCAAATAGATATTTATTTAATGTTAAAAAATATTTATTAAAATTTAATAAATTAAATAATTGTCTTCAAATAAATTAAATTATTAACAGTTAATAAATCCTTCTATCAGTGCATAACCCATTCAATTAATTAAACTAATTTTGTTACTAAGGTAAAAGCCCCAATAGATGATCACGTACCAGTATATGATCACTCCATGTATTTGTATATCTATATTCACAAATATAGGTATACAAATACATGGAGTGATCATATACTGGTACATGATCATATATTGGGGCTTTTACCTTACTCTAATATCAGCATAAGAGATATAACAATAACGGATAGACTGTTCTGCCAGGAGCATCGTAAATGTCGCCAGTCACTATGGGTCTGACGCCCATAGTGACATTGGCGTATCAGCTATAACTATAAAGTAGTCAGTACTTGTCTCGGATAGCTTAACTGGTAGAGCCCTTGGCGCGTAAACCGAGAGATCTGGGTTCGATTCCCCAGTCTGGGCTGTCTGATTATTTTTTCAATTACGGAAAAATTCCCACCTGAGTAGGTCCCCCCCTTTCCCCTATCCGTTCTTTCTCCACTCCCTTAAAAAAAATTTGCTTTGATATGGTTGATGTTACTATTCCCACCATAGCCAAATCATCTATGCTGACGATTTTTATATCGAATCAAAATCTTCTAAACCATACAGTATAGTGTTCACACCCATAGTAACATAGTGATATCCGCAATGTATTTCTTTCCGTGTATCTCTCTGCCATTTTTTAGAGGTTGGCAACGTAACGCACATATTTTAATTATAATCACTGAAAAAAATAGTGGTGCGTGCCGGGATCGAACCCGGATCCCACTCTTTCGAAAAGCGGGCACCGAGCCGACTAGGCTATTGCCAGCCTCTGTAATAGTAACATTCAATTTAAAAATAAAAATTTTTATTTTTATTTTTAAAATTCTTGCTTAAGGATTAAAGATACGGTAAAATTAATAGGGAATTTTTGGTAGAGGATTTAATTCTCTATAAAAAAAGACCTGACTGGCCTTTTATGACAAAATATATCTCGAAACTTTTAGTTTCGAGAAAATAGCGTATAAAGTTTTAACAGAATTTGAGTACAATTTTTAACAGAAAAATTCATTTCTGCTATGATAAAACGTTGTAACTCCTCGAGATAAGTTTTCTTATCGTAACAAACTAATGCTCATTTTGATAAATAAATGGAATTATTATGACAAAACGCTGTAACTCGAAGAATTAAATGTTATAACTGTAGTTCGGGACTTTCCGCAATTCTTCGGCTCGCCATAGGACAAGCCGATTATAAAAAATTAACGATTTACAGCGTTTTGTTGTAACAATTTTTAATTTTTGTGTAAGGCCTGAAAAATGTCGTATCTCCGAGGGCATAAAAAAAATTTCCTCTATTTTCATTTTTTTTTAATTTCCAACACAGAAAAAAAATTTACTTGAATCAAGTAAATAATTTTTGAAGAATTTTATCTTCTTTGAGTAAAAATTCTTAAACTAAAAATTTTTCGTTGGTTTAAGTAAATTTTACTTGATTCAAGAATTTTTCGTCAATGAAACTCTTAAAAATTATTTTCTTCGTTTAAGAATTTTTCTCTTGATTCGAGTTAATTTTTTTTTCGGTGAATGTAAACGTTTTTTTTGAAATAGTAAAATTTTATGATACCCTATCATTAAGTGACACAAAAAAAACCTTTTTAGCTCTGTTACGACAAAAAGCAGCGTATCTCGAGATATCTTCAATATTTCAGCCACAATCGTAGCTTAAAACTTTTGAAAACTATGGATAAGTTTTATAACTTTATTTTTTAATTTTGAAAACAGGGAAAATAGATAGAGCAAAATTGATGAGGATTTTTTCGTAGAAAATTAAATTTTCTATAAAAAAGATCTGAAATGATTTTTTTGTATCTTCAATATTTGAGCATTAATAATAATTGTTAAATTTTGAAAAATAAAAATAATTATTTCCAGAGAGATGATCACCCCGGAGGCAGTGGAGTTAGCAAAATTAAAAGGTTCATGGTGTAGATCGCTGCTTAGGGAATGAGGAATCCGGGCCTACGTTTAGTCGGGCTCACGACGTCACCAAGTGGTGGCGGCGTATTTGGCACACGGGCCGAGGAGGAGTTGCGACATTGGCTTGAATCACGCTTGGATGCATTGGGTATAGACCCGGTTGCGTACTCGCGTTTTGTACTTAGCCTTTTACGTCGCCCCCCCGACTCGGCCCTGAGTCCTCTCGACGAAGACATTGACTTTGCCGTGGTTAATCGTCCTGCCGGTGGCGGAGGTGCTGGTGCTGGAGGACGTCGGCATCACCATCGTGTCAGACCTAGAGCCCGGATATCTGGTGATCGTGATCAGCGACGTGCTGTTGTTCAATGTCTCACAAATGCTGCTGATCAGGTAATTTTGTTTTTATCTAAAATTATTTTATTCCAAATCTAAAAAAATTTTTTTTAACAAAAAATTTATTGTGAGAAAAATTTTATATAGTCTCACATTACTAGATTTTTTAGACCACGCGTATGACGAGAAAAATAGACACATAAAATATTCTATAAAGTAAAAGCCCCAATAGATGATCATGTACCAGTATATGATCACTCCATGTATTTGTATACCTATATTTGTGAATATTATCATAAATACTTGATACAATAAATTTTTATATTTGATCAAGATTTTCAGATACTTTAGGGAAGCAGCGCCACCTACTTTAGCTGAAAAAAAAATTTTCTCACCTTGAGAAAATTTTTCTCTTGAATATTTGATACCCATTTTATATTATTTTACCGTGCAATTATACATATTGAATGAAAAAAAAAATGATTCAATATTATTTGATCTTCTCATTTGACATATTAATCAATAAAAATATTAATGAAAATTTACTTCTATCAAGAACTAAATTTTTTGGAGCAAGAGGCTGAATTTTTTCAAAACAACAAGATTTTCTTGACTTAAATAAATTTTCTTGGATCAAGATACGTATTTCTTAAAGCAAGAGAAATAATTTATTTGGAATAAGTGAAATTTATTGTGTAAAAAAAAAATTTTTTTTTTGCTCAAGAAAATAATTAGGACGAAAAATATTTTCTTGGCTCAGGTTAACCTTTTTTTTCTATGTAAGAAATTTCTTAATTTTTTTTTCTTTTAAAAATCAACTATAAGGTAAACGCCCCAATAGATGGACGGTTAAGCAAACTTCCATGTTCTTTAAGCAAAACAATATAATAAAATGTAAATAATTTGTAATAAAACAAATTATATTTATGCAATAATATGTAATTAACTAGAAAAAAATAAGCAAAACTTGGTAAAATTTCGTAGTAATTAACAGAAAAGAAAAATTGAAGAAAAAGACCAAAACTCCAGTAGATGGACAAAATCTCCGGTAGATGGACAGCTAATACCATTAAATGAACACTCCTTACAAATAATATTTTTAACTTATTGCTTATATCAGAAGTAATGAATTGTTTAATTTTTTTTTTTTTCTAAAAACTAAAGCTTGATAGTAATTTTCAAAATATATCGGAAATTAATTTTACTATCCTTTAACACGTCGTACTCTCTTATACAAGATAACGCTAAATATATATTAATATAAATAGATTATTAATTAATAATCTATATAAATTTGTAAAACACAACGTTCAAAATATTTTATGTTGCTTTTAAATTTTCTTTTTGCAGTTTTTTTCTTACGTTCAGCTTTTTCTTCCTTGTCTTTTAATTTCTCTTTTTATTTTCTTCATTTTTCTAATTTTTTTATTTTTCTGTACCTTCATTTGATCTTTTGTCTTTTTAATTTAACAAATAGAATTGAAAAAGTAAGAAGATTCACCATGTAAACACAATGTTCATCTATTGAATAGAATTTATAAATGTATTACCAATAGATAAGCAGTCAATTTGCTTATTTTCTTTCTATTTTATTATTAAAAAACCATATTTATAGGTTTTTTCGTAAAATGTGAGTATAATCAAATGCACATACCTTACTTTTTTCATTATTTTAAATAATATCACTGTTAAAAATTTCTATAGTATTTTTACTAAAAATGTGTTGGAAGTAATTACGAACCACGATATAGTAATTATAATACTTAGTTTTGTAAATTTACTCCACTATTTATTCCAAGTCAATTTAAGAAAATTACGAACTAGTTTCTGTAATTTATTAAACATCTATCGGCAATTTGTTTAATAATATTAAAATACAGATATTGTAATTTTACAAAACAAATTCTATTAAAAAAAAATATTTCTATTCTATTAAAAAAATATTTCTATTTCTATTAAAAAAATATTTATCTATGTATTCATATATATATATATATATATATATATATGATCATATATATATATATATATATATATATATATATATATATAAGTAGTTGTTAGTTAAAATAATAAAAAAGATTAGATTTACACTGTTAAAAATTTCTGTAGTATTTTTACTAAAAATGTGTTGGAAGTTTTACGCACCACAATATAGCAATTATAATACTTAGTTTTGTAAATTTACTCCACTATTTATTCCAACTCAATTTAAGAAAATTACGAAACAGTTTCTGTAATTTATTAAACATCTATCGGCAATTTGTTTAATAATATTAAAATACAGATATTGTAATTTTACAAAACAAATTCTTATTAAAAAAAATATTTCTATTCTATTAAAAAATATTTATCTATGTATTCATATATATATATATATATATATATATATATATATATATATATATATATATATATATATATATATATATATATATATATAAGTAGTTGTTAGTTAAAATAATAAAAAGATTAGATTTACACTGTTAAAAATTTCTGTAGTATTTTTACTAAAAATGTGTTGGAAGTTTTTACGCACCACAATATAGTAATTATAATACACAGTTTTGTAAATTTACTCCACTTTTTATTCCAACTCAATTTAGGAAAATTACGAAACAATTTTTGTAATTTACTAAACATCTATCGGCAATTTGTTTAACAATATTACAATACGGGATTGTAATTTTACAAAACAAATTCTATTAAAAATGTTTTGTAAGTTTAGTACTCCGAGAAAAAATATTCAATATATATTCATATATATATAGGTAGTTGATAGTTGAAATAGTAAAAAAGAATAATTTGATTTGATATTTGTTGTGATTTTATTTTTATGAAGCGCTAATTATATTTTCCGAAATTTGGCATTTCATACAGACTTTAATTTGCTATTCGTTAAATATAAAGTGAAAAACGCATTTACCCTAACTAAGAATCGAACGCGAGCCTCGCACTTGCCAGACCGATACCTAACCCCCTACGCCGTACGACCGATCGGTGGTTCAATATCTCATCATTCTTATAAGCTAATCCTACGGGGTAATGGAGCATTACGACTTATTTTTACATCATTTGTGTTATTTGATACTGTTTATTGATGGAAAATAACTAACTTTTACATTATTTATAATCATTAAATATTATTAAAATTAGAGTCTAATATACACTCGTTCAAATATATCGATTCCGAAATGATCATTCGAAAGTAATATTAAAATTTATAAAAGATATACGATGCCTCGAATTTCTTATTAGTAATAAGTTATTACAAATAAACAACTATAGACTGAAAATTAGTAAAAATAAATATGAAGGACATGTTGTTTTTTGATACATCAGTCTACATCAACAAGTAGACGCTATTATGGTTCAAATTTATAATCGTATTGAACTTCGGCTTTATAATTAAAAAATTTTTTTTAATATTTTCAAAAACATAAGAAAATGACTTATAAAAAAATTCCAACTTAGAGTATTAAAAACTAATTTTTCCCATTAGTTTTATATAAAACATATCTCAAAAGTTATACTGTATAGTGATAGAGAAATATATTCAATAATTATGATTTAACAAGCGAGACCATCTTTTTCTCGTTTTGCTCTCACGGAGTTCAACGGAACTATCTCTGTCGCACTCCCAACAGCACAGCAATTGCAGTTTCGATTGGTATCACGAAACGAATGAAATTTTTGAAAAAAACGCTTTGTGGTGAAATAGTTTATTAAATTATCTATTATCTCTAAAAACGTTTTTCCAAAATTTCCATTCGTTTCGCTAAGCCGATTGAAACTGCAATCACTGGTCTCGGCTGTTAAATTAAAAGTGAAAATTAAACACTGAAGATTTCGAAGGTGATTATTCTCACCTAAGAAAAAATAAGTATCTCAAATAATTGATTGTCTACTGAATATATTGTAGATGTTTACGAACATTAAAGTTGACCATAAATAATCAATGGAAACTTTTATTTTTTATTTTTATTTTTTGAATTATGGGGAACTATTTAATTATGCATAAAATTGAGAAAAAACGGCCCTTCTTATACTATACAAAATTGCTATAACAAAAAGAATATGGTAAATGAAATTACAAACAATGTTTGCAAATATAAGGCATTTTCATAGTAATTTAGCAAAGGTTTTGTAAAATTACCACACACATTATAAACAATAATAATTGTGGGTGAAATTAAAATTCACGATTTAATTTCACAATTAACATTTGAATATTACAAAGAAAGTTACTAAATTTTTTAAGACTCCATTGTAATTTCGATTACAACTTTGTTTTGTGATTTTACAAAAATTTCTAGCAAACCAAACTACAAACAATGTTTGTAAATTTCAAAGATTTGTATTGAAATTCGACAAACAGTTTCGTAAAATTACAATACAATTAGGATTTTTACATGAAAATCGTAAAATTACAATACTTCCTACTAAGTTTCCTGACATCTTTTGAAAAATTACCAAAATTGTTTCATAACTTCGCAGTAGTAAATATCGATTTGTAATTTTACCCAACATTTGTTTTGTAAAATAATTGTAACTTTACAAATATTTTTAACAGTGTAATATTTATTTTTGATTTAATTTAACAATTGAATTTTGAATATCACAAAGAAAATTATTAAATTTTCAATGACTCCATTGTATTTCTATTAAAACTTCGTTTTTGTGATTTTACAAAAATTTCTAGTAAACCAAATTACAAACAATGTTTGTAAATCTCAAAAGTTTTTAATGAAATTTGACGAACAATTCCGTAAACAGTCGTTCGCCAACGTGCGTACCGAGCAGACGTGTTTTGAGTGCTCCGTTCTACGTGTAAGTTGTGCGGTGATTTGTATACAAGTATACACGACCAATCATTAGTGTGTTAAAAGTTTCAATACTCTGAGTATAGTTTGTCCATTTCCTACGAGTGTAATTATTGCGCGGTGAATCTCTGTTCCAAGAGATTTTGTCCATCACAATGAACTCGCAACGAAACTACACCAATGCCTTACTGACCGAGAACGTCCCTTCTAAAGATCAAGCCATTATTTTTGGACACAATTGACGGTGTCCAATTACACGAATATGCAATTGCAGTGGGAAACAAAGTTGGTCCGGAAAACATCCGGCATCTTTCAAGAATCGCCAACAACCGAGTCTGTATTTATATGTCATCAAAAGAAGTAGCTGATGCCCTCATCGACAAATTTAAAACTGTAAAACTGAGAGACACCAATATTGTAGTGCGTCCACTTATTTCCCGCAACAAAAGACTAATTCTCTCCTAATGTCCCACCTATAATTTCTAATGACATCATCCTTAGCAAAGCTTAAAGAATTTAAAGTTAATCCGATTTCGAACATATCAACACTCCGTGCGGGCTTAAACATTCCAGGGTATCAACACATTTTAAGCTTCAGACGACAAGTATTCATTAAGCCTGAAGAGGTAAAACAATATTCCCGCACTATTAAAATTGATTTTGAGGACACATCATACTATGTTTACCCAACGTTAGATACAATGCTATGTTTCAACTGCAAAGAGGAAGGGCATCTAGCAAAAGCTTGCCTCGTCAAGTACAAACTCTCAACCGAGTGCTGACACCAATACGAAGGATAACTCGGACATCATCACTCCCCCCAAAACCAGCGTCGCTTCAAAACCTACCTTTCCCCCGCTGCCACTTAAAATTCCGAATAACAACGAAGATAATCGAAATACCACCTCACGAACAGGGGGTGATTTGACAACCTCGATCTCTAAACGACCAAGATCCAATGGATCCTCTCCAGCTTCACTACCAACTCAACATCAATTATTCTCAACACCATCCAATAAGGACCAAACAAGGTTGACAAAAAAACCTAAATCCGATCCCAAACCACTAATCCTCCCTCCCAAAATTGAGCAGGCATTTAAAAGCTCACCTACTGACTACCCGTGCGCGTTTCCGCAACTAGTAAGTTTCCTTGAAGATATACCCGGAACCAAAGAAATTGAGACCGTACTTACAAAAACATAATTTCCAGGCTGCTGACACGGCTGTGATGCTCAGAAAATTATATAACCTTCTTAATAACCGCAAACAAAAGCACCTTACTCGAACAATAAACAGAATTGAGGGAAATGTCCTCGATGAGACTTCTTCCCAAAGCTCAATCGCCTCCAATAGCAGTTTAATGGAATTTGATGAATCAGCTTTCGATCCAGCTTCGGCCAAACACCCAGAAGCCCTCTAACTTAGCCCCATATCCAAATAAGCTCCAATACTCGTAAACCCGAGTACTCAACCCCACGCAAAAGTGAACCTGTGTAGTAATGCGCGCCCTGCAATGGAATATAAACGGTTTTTTCGCCAAAAGAGTTTTAGAAGTACTGTTGAGAGAAACAGACCATGATTGCATCTGCCTCCAGGAGACCACCTTCAAAACGATTTCTGTGCGTCAATCCGAGGATACGAAGCGGTATACAAAAATCGAAGTAACGGAATACGAGCCAGCGGAGGCGTGGCAGTGTTTATCAAGGATAAGTGGAATATCGAAAAGCTTCAACTAGATACCCCCCTAGAAGCTGTAGCTGCAAAGAGTTCTATCAGCTCACCCTGTCACTATATGCAGTATCTACCTCCCGAATAGCAGACCACTATGCAAGAATGAACTTTTCAGATATTATAAGCCAACTTCCTACTCCATACATCCTATGTGGCGATTTTAATGCCCATAATCCTCTATGGGGGTCCAATAGTACCGATCGACGCGGCAGAATCATAGAAAGCTGGTATGATGAACTAGATCAGGCAATCATCCTAAATAACGGTTCAAGTACCCATTTCGATACTAAATCAGGCCAACATAGCTCCATTGACCTCACCTTCGCGTCATCTACTATCGCATATGACCTTGAATGGACTGTCGCCGAAGACGATTCCAGCAGTGACCACTATCCGATTGCCATCAACTTCCCGGAAGCACACGACGAATCACCATGCTATCCACAGAAATGGGTTGTTAAAAACGCCAACTGGAAGAAATATCTGAGTATCCTCCAAGATCAGAAACAGCTCCTTCCCAACACCTCGACCTTCTCTAATATGACAGCAAATGAGATTGTCGACTCTTTCACCAATATAATTACAGCCGCAGCCACTGAATCAATCCCTAAATCATCTGGGTCAAGAAAACGGAAATCGATTCCATGGTGGAACACGGACTGTAAATCAGCAATTAAAGACTCCAAAAAAGCCTTCCGCAAATATAAAAAAAATCCCAACGAAGAGAACATGATAGCCTTCAAGAGAACCAGAGCTGTCGCCCGAAGGACTGTTAAAAAGAGTAAAAAAGACTGCTGGAATAATTTTTACTTCGTCGATTAACGAAAAAACCCCACCAGCAGTTGTATGGAGTAAAATCGGGTCCATATCTGGAAAACGCGCTCCCCTACATACCCCAACCATTACCGATTCTACAGGGGAATATAATTAACAAAGCACAAGAAGAAACTGCTGGACATTTTTGCGGAAGCATTCGCTGCAAATTCAAAAGGCCATAATCGTCACCGGGAAACGTCTAGTATTGCAACTGACCCTCCTAACCTGCGTGAAGAAGCAATGCAAAATTCCGACCCTATTAACAATTCCTTTACTTTTGACGAACTACTACAAGCCATCTCCAAGTGTCGTAATTCTAGTCCAGGACCTGACGGTATCCCTAACGCGCTAATCAAGAACCTTCCCCACCCATATCTCGAATATCTGCTGGCAATCTATAACCATTTGTGGCACTCACAGACCTTCCCTGATCAGTGGAGAGAAGCAACAGTCATTCCGATCCTAAAGCCGAATAAAGAACGCACCAAAACTTCAAACTATAGGCCAATATCACTGACATGCAACCTATGTAAAGTATGGGAGAAGATGGTATGTCACCGACTGAGATGGCGATTGGAAAAAGCGGAACTACTTGCACCTCACCAATTTGGATCCCGAAATTTCAGATCTACCACCGACTACTTAGTCAATATTGAAGCGAATATGTGCGATGCGCTTGCCGACCATGCCCACCTCCTCATGGTTTCCTTAGATATAGAAAAAGCCTACGAAACAACCTGGATCCCAAAAGTCATTGAGATAATGATATCCTTTAATTTCTCCGGCAATCTCATTGCCTTTGTCACCAACTTTCTGAGCAATCGATGCATGAGAGTACGGATCAAAGGAGTCCTCTCCAAGCTAGTATCTATTAACGGATTACCTCAGGGAGCCGTGCTCAGTGTCATTCTTTTTATTATAACAATCAACCATGCTCTCCACATTGTTAAGTCTCCTCTCCAAGGACACCTCTTCGTAGACGACCAGTCAATTACGTGCTGGGGTAAAAATGTTGAATTTACTTTTCATATTGTCCAAAAGACATTGAACGATTTACAAGACTGGGCAGACAGCTGTGGCTTCAAATTCTCAGCAGCAAAATCGGATTATATGATAATCGGCAGTCAGAAAGGAACTAAAAATAAGAATCTCGGTCTATTCATCAACAACCAACCACTCCAGGAAAAGGACTCAACTAAAATCCTTGGGCTCACGATTGATAAAAATCTCACATGGGAAAAACACATTAAAACCCTAAAGAACGAATGTCAAAACCGAATGCGTATTTTAAAGGTTCTAGCCAACAAGCAATGGGGAGGTAGTACGGAATTATTATTAAGAGTTTACCGCTGTTTAATCAGGTCTAAGCTGGACTATGGAGCCATAATCTACGATTCAGCGAGCAAATCACTTTTGGACACTCTCCAACCTATCGTGAACTCCGCATGTCGAATATGCCTCGGAGCATTCAGAACGAGTCCAGCCGCTAGCCTTCTCGCGGAAGCTGGTGAACTCCCCCTGGCTGTCCGAAGGAAAGAACTTTGTATTAAGTACGCGGTATCGATAGCCACAACCCCGAATAACCCAGCATACCATTGCATTTACAAAAACGTACCGCCTAACGACGACCTCAATTACAATGCTCCTGAATCACTTAGGTTAAGGATAGCTCGCTACACCGCCGAGCTTGGACTCCACCTACCGACTGTTTATAAACGATCACTTGGATACTTCCCTCCGTGGGAATCCTTACAGATCCCAATGAATCTTGACCTCAGCGACCATGATCGACCAACTTCAACCAATGAAATCTTCAGAACACTCTTCTGTGAAATGCGCGACATTTATTCACCATGCATTGAGTATTATACTGACGGCTCAGTCTGCAACGGAAAAACAGGCTATGCGGTAATCTCGAACTCTAACCCTATAGTTACCCAGCGATCACATGACTACAACTCTATCTTCACGTGTGAGGCCAAGGCGATTCTCCATACCCTTGAGATAATCCAAAATCGACAGGACAACACAAACAGCACCATCTTTACGGATTCGATGTCCTGTCTAAGGGCTATCCAAAATATCTTCACCCAGAATCCTATCATCCAAAGTATCCATCAAATACTAGACCACCTCAGGACACTTAAACTACAGGTCAGCCTTGTTTGGATACCCGCCCATACGGGAATCCCAGGAAATGAGGAAGCTGATCAGGCCGCAAAAGCCGCAACTGCGGGAAGAATGCCCACCGGACTCACCCGTCACACTTACTGAGGCCAATAAAATAATCTCCAAGGCAATTAAAACCAATGGAATACCATGTGGCTCCAAAGACCCAGCAAGCTCCACGATGTCAGAAATAATATTTCTGAAGTGGTCCCCAACATTAGATAGATGGGAACAGACTGTACTAACACGAATCCGCATCGGCCATACAAATCTCACCCATTCATACCTCATCTCTAAGAAACCCCAGAATCTATGCCAACGCTGTAACTCCCCAATATCAGTGAAACACCTCCTGATTGACTGCAGCGACTACCAGCAAGACAGAGAACGTGCGGGCCTAACGGATGATCTCCCAGGAATGCTAACAGACTATAATAAATGTAAAAAAGTAATCAAGTTTTTAAAAAATGTATCAATATTCCACTTAATTTAAAAGAAAGGTTGTAGTCGCTGATGACCTCGATGTCAAAAAGCGACTTGTAAATAAAATAAAATAAAAAAAACAATTCCATAAAATTACAATACAAGTAGGATTTTTACGTGAAGATCGTAAAATTACAACAAATCCCACTGTTTCCTGACATTTTTTGAAAAATTACTAGAATTGTTTTATAATTTCGCAGTTAAGTGGTAAACATCGATTTGTACTTTTACCCAACCTTTGTTTTGCAGAATGATTGTAATTTTACAAATATTTTTAACAGTGTAATTACAAATAATGTTAAACAGCTAGCTGTGACATGCTTATTGGTGGTGGCGCTCTCTAAGCTAAAATTCGAGACGTCAAATTAAAAAAATTTTTTTCAACTATTATTTTTAATACAAAAATTCAAGAACTCATTTTTCGCTCTCTGAACTATGTGTAGTTATTTAAAAAAATGATGACTACATTTTTGTTCTTAAATTTAATGTAATTTCTTTTAGAAACAATATTTGTCTATTTATTGGTGTATTTACCGTACAATTTATTTTTTTTTTAAGAAATAAATAAGCGTTATAAAGCTTTTTGTATATTTTTAGAAGAAATTCTTAAAAATAAATAAAAAAAAATTTATTTTTTCAGAAATGTGGAGTTGAACCATTGGTTGATGAATTGTGTGCTAAATTGCGGAATCTCGAAGGTAGCAGTGGGTCTACAAATGATACTAGTGACACTGAAACGGAAGAAAGTAAAAGAAAAAATCTAGAAAGTGTCAACAATAGTAAATTTGAGACCTTAACACCTCGAGATAAAGCGTTGAGATATTACGCAGCTTTTCCAGCCTTACAGCCTGCCACCCCAAAGAAAAATAATAATTATAATCATAATAATAATAATATTATTAATAATAATAACAATAATAATAATTATAATAATAACAATTATAATATTAATAAAAATAATAATAATCTCAAGAAGGATAAAACCTACAGTGCCACCATTAATAATTTGAATAAAAAAAATTACAATAATAAAAATAAAAAGAACGATAAGAAGAGGAAAACTAAAATGTCCATTGTGAGTATATTAGATTAATTTTAGCTTTTGTTTTTGCATTTTCTTGAAGTATGATAAAGTAAAGGCTCCAAATATTTACCAGTTTAGATAAAATGATTATCAGGGCCTGGAAGTTGGGGCAAAACAATTAAAAATTAAAAAAGAGCGAAATTCACACGACAATGCCTAGCAATAAAACAATAGCGAGCAAATTCACACGCATAATGTCATAGTCATCAATTCATGTCATAGCTTAGAAATTAAATGTCAAAACAAAATAAGTTTGGCAGCAAAAACACGTGTGTTTATGTTGAAGAACTCTGAAATTAGCTGTAAAATGAAATATATAGTATATTACACACCTAGGGAAGTAAAGTAAGAAATGTCTCGGATCACATGTAATTGTCGGCCGAGGCGAAGCCGAGGTTGACAAACATGTGATCTGAGGCTTTCTTATTTACTTCCCGTGGAGTGTATACTATTTTTTTGCTCGACGAAGGCGGAAAGCGGCAACTTTGTTTAGCGCAGCGGGACGAAAGTTGCCACTTTCCGCCCGGAGGGCAAAAAAATAAATTTATTACTTGGTGCGTTTGCAGACAAAAAGTAAGACAAAAAAATAATACAAAAAATAAGACAAAAAGTAAGACAAAAAATAAGACATGAAATAAGACAAAAAGTAAGACAACAAGTAAGACAAAGAATAAAACAGAAAATAAGACAAAAAATCTGGAAATCGGTTGACCGCGCAGGCCAACCCTAGAATTTCCCGCTAAGTTTGGATTTCAAGCGCCTTAGAATGAGTTTTTTGGTTAATATTTGAGCTTTTTAAGCTTAAAGCACCGTTTTTCATATATTGAGCTCTTTGAGCTCAAAATATATTTATTAAACTATAACTTTTGAATGCGTCGTTCGATTTTCATTTTTTAAAAAGTATTCGACGCAGTTTTTAAAGCACAAAAAGAAAATCTATAGGTTCATATTGATTGGCTGAGGAATCTCAGATATTTTTTAAAAATACCGAAAAATAATTTTGTGAATTTTTAAACAACTAAAACTTTTGAATGCGTTGTTCTATTTTAATTTTCGAAAATGCATTCGAAGCAGTTTTTCAAGCACAAAAAATGTATGTATAACACAAAATATTTATAGTATAAATTTATATTATAATATTTATAGCTCAAAGAGCTCAATATATGAAAAACGGTGCTTTAAGCTTAAAATGCTCAAATATTAACCAAAAAACTCATTCTAAGGCGCTTGAAATCAAACTTAGCGGGAAATTCTAGGGTTGGCCTGCGCGGTCAACCGATTTCAGATTTTTGTCTTATTTTCTGTTTTATTCTTTGTCTTACTTGTTGTCTTACTTTTGTCTTATTTCATGTCTTATTTTTTTGTCTTATTTTTTGTATTATTTTTTGTCTTACTTTTTGTCTGCAAACGCACCAAGTAATAAATTTATTTATATTTCATTTTACAGCTAATTTCAGAGTTCTTCAACATAAACACACGTGTTTTTGCTGCCAAACTTATTTTGTTTTGACATTTAATTTCTAGGCTATGACATGAATTATGCGTGTGAATTTGCTCGCTATTGTTTTATTGCTAGGCATTGTCGTGTGAATTTCGCTCTTTTTTTATTTTTAATTGTTTTACCCCAACTTCCAGGCCCTGATGATTATAAATTATTGGACGCCTCATAAGCGAGCGGTGCTCTACTCTCGCCTTACAAAAATCAAGTGATTTTTTTAACTAAAATTGTCTCTACACGGAAAAAAGTAGACTGTAAAATTCACTCGGATTCGGGTTAATTTTGATAGTTTCAAACAGTACAGTGAACATCGGGGTGGCAAAAATATAAATATTACAGAACTTAATGTAGAAAGTGTAAAATTTATAGCTAAATTTGTCATTAAAGACAAATTTTGGGAACTGGGGAATCGGACTGCCCAGACCGGGACTCAAGCCCGGATCGTTTGGCTACGCGCTAAAGGCTCTACCAGTTAAGCTATCCGAGACATTGTCCGTAACTACCATTAGAACGTGTATAAAAGCCACAATTTATAATTTAATATCGAAAATAAGTGATTAGTAGCTGTCACTATAATAAATAACGACTCTTTCATCTTAAAAAATTACAGTTTCAAGCAGTAAAAATTTCCATTTCAATATATCGCGTGTCAAATGCCAAAAGGGTGTATAAAAGTTATACGCCCTTTTAGTTTTGCAAAACCAAAAGGGCGTATAATTTTTTCTTGGTGCTAATCGTTTTGTAAATATGTTCTAAGCTTAAAATTAAAAAAAAAATTTTCCAAAGCCAAAAGGGTGTATGTTTTGAGTTATACGCCCTTTTGGCTTTAGAACACTGAAAATTTAGTGATATAAAACCAAAAAGGCGTATAATTTTTAACTTCTCGCTAAGAAAATTGAAAATTTTCTAAAATTGGGATTATTTGGGTTTTCATCAGATCTATATTCAGCTATACTCAGCTCAAAAAACTTTCTAACGATTAGTTAATAATTTCTTACTTATAATAAGGTGTTTCATTTTATATATACATACACAGTAAAAAATTTTTCGTCAAATTTAACACAAAAATTTGTGTTGATGACGCGATTGTGTTGAATCAACATTTTAAACTGTTAAATTCTACACAAACATTTTTACACTTTACACAATGACGAAAAATTTTTTACTGCGTATTATAGATTTTAACTACAATTTTACGCGACGAAAAAAAAGGAAATTTATAAAAAATATGAAAATTTTAGTACGCGAAAAAACTTTTAATTCATATGCTTTTTTAATCATTGGGCTGTCCAAAGTGATGAAAATTTTTAAATTTACTACTATCGAAAATGTTGACTTTTTCAAATTTTTTTTTTCACAAACTTTTTCCGGACGATTTTGAAGACTGTTGTTCGAAATTATGAAAATTTCTGATTTTTTTTATACGCCCTTTTGGCTTTAGACCGATAATTTCCTAAAGCCAAAAGGGCGTATATATTAAGATACGCCCTTTTGGCGTTAGTAAGTTAAAAATTCTTTTTCTGCAGATCTTTACGTTTCGGGCGATTCTAAAAAGAATGGCAAAAAAAAATTTTTTTATACCCTCTTTTGGCATGGAACCCTATCTAACTGCTGTAATACGCCCTTTTGGCATTTAGCACGCGATATAGTCCATATTATGAGGAGAAGGGGGTCTCACTCTGGGAGAATTTAACATTTGAAATAGTAAAAATTCTACTTTTAAAATATACATTTTACCAGTCCAAGCAGGTCAATGATAGTTTCATTTTTAGCGACGTTGCTTGTATTAGAAATTTACTAACTTTATTTTATACTTTTTACGTATCATAAGATCATTTTTTAGGTACGAAATGATAAATATCAAAGTCTAAATTCTTAATTATTATACTTAAACATTTTAGACATTTAGATAGCGAATATTACTGTTTGAAAT
>NC_058161.1:23062719-23071517 GCF_020080835.1 Cotesia glomerata | reverse complement strand
ACTGGTTCACGAGCTGCATTTAACATGTCTCGTGACCTACCCGAGACAATCTTCAACGACATCTGGCACGGACCAAGTGGCATCATACTCGCAACAATACATTGCTCATCTCACCAGCTCCACTTATTGATGACCAACTCCACCAGTTCACTGATCATTGGCAAAGTGATTGTATACCATCCTGGGAAGGATGACCTCACTGCAGTGGTGATAACTCCGACATCCACTAGTACCCTCACTCGACCAATCTACAAGCACGCACTCCTGCCACTTAGTCTTAGAATCAGATGCTTAGGGATATCTCTAATCAACACATCTATCCAATGAATCATCAAGGACTCAAATCAGCAACTCTGTTCCTGATGGCAAGCGGAATGCAGCCAGTACCATTTATATCAAGTATTCGCGCCAGAACACTTGGTAACTTCGGCACCTACTACACCAGAGGTGCTGCTACGGAAGCGCATCTCTGACCTTGGGATCTCAGCTACACGCCTATCCTTTATTATTAGCCTCCACTGTGTTCCCAGCCCAATGATCCACCATTGTGAAAATCCACTAAGCTCAATCCACGCCCTGATTCAAGTCACAAGGCCAATCATCTAGACAATTATTCAGTTTAAACTTTGGTATTCAATAGAGTGGCCATTGATCGAATTTATATTAACAGAATCCTATTGATATCATGTATTTCTAACCTCGTGCTGGCTTCTCCATGCTTAGTGTTATTTTCAACCTTTAGAAATCCATCTACATTTTTGCATTCATATAATAATTAATATTTATACTCTGCAATCACAAGGAATTAAATAATGATCAATAATATTCCTGATTGATTCAATGACTCACTCACTTTAACAATCGATAATTAGTTAGTCACCCATGGCTAAGGTGATTTCATCACTTACCCAGCCAGGTATGCCCATAATCTCTAATTACTTTCAATTATCATACTTGTGATTGCAAAGTAGTTTATCAATGCTCGTTCAGACTTCAGTTTGTTCATATCTCGGTTCATCACTGGCCTCATCACTCGGTTCATCACTCGGTTCATAACTCGGTTCATCACCTCGGTTCATCACTTTCGGTTCATAACTCGGTCTGGTTCATCGTTCGGTTCATTTATCGTTCAACAGTATTGTCGCGTCTATCCAAATAATACTGTGATATTACTGAATTAATTAGAATCAGTAGAGTCTAAAGCAATTATTAATAATGAGAAATATATTTGTGTATTAATAAACTCGATATCATCGCTCGTACCAATTAATGGTTGTCGCGTCATCAATAATTTTATTGTGATAAAATAATAACTCAACAAAGTCATAAAATTAATTTACTCTGAAGCATTCAGTCATCTCGAAATCTTTGTTACAATTGATTTGTTCACGCTCTTACTAATTTTATTAATATTTGTGTATGGTGCCAACATATTGATAACTCATCTTTGCAAGTTATAATTACACTATTTGGTATATGCTTTACTAATAACTTATTCATATTAATTAATTACATATATTAAAATAAATCACCACAAAGTTAATTTCCACACTAGTTAATAAGAAATCAAACGTGTTCATTACAAGTTATCTGTGATATTTTACTAGAATAAATGATAGAAAACCACGAAATGAGTGTAGCTCAACTCTCTTTTTCAACACCCAGATCCGGCATAAATAAATAATTAATGATAAAATAAAATTTACAATATAGGTAGTTGATAGTTGAAATAGTAAAAAAGAATAATTTGATTTGATATTTGTTGTGATTTTATTTTTATGAAGCGCTAATTATATTTTCCGAAATTTGGCTGTTTTCATACAGTATTCTTTTAATTTGCTATTCGTTAAATATAAAGTGAAAACGCATTTCACCTAACTAAAGAATCGAACGCGAGCCTCTCGCACTTGCCAGACTCAATACCTATCCCCCACGCCGTACGACCGATCGGTGGTTCTAATATTCTCATCATTCCTCCTTATAAGCTAATCCTACGGGGTAATGGAGCATTACGACTTATTTTTACATCATTTGTGTTATTTGATGCTGTTTATTGATGGAAAATAACTAACTTTTACATTATTTATAATCATTAAATATTATAAAAATTAGAGTCTAACATATACTTGTTCAGATATATTGATTCTGAAATGATCATTCGAAAATAATATTAAAAAAGTTTGGAAAATCAAAATGAGCATGCCTTAAGCGCTCATGTCATACATAAATTATTTAGTTCATAACAAAAATTATTCGTTTTTAATTTGAATTTTCCCGCGAGTAGTATTATCCCCTCTGTAGGTCGAGCTAAAGAAAAATTTTAACAGATGATAAAACAGTAAGTAATTATACCATCATGTATGTATAGTTTCTGCTTGTTTATAGTTATTTCAATTCTGTTTATAAAAAATAATATACAGTGGACTCTCGATAACTCGAACCTCAAGGGAAGTGATAAAAACTTCGAGTTAACAAGTTTTCGACTTAACATGATGTTCGAAATTTGCAAGTAGATTAGACCAAAAATTAACAAAACAATTGATTACTGTTATATGAAGTATATTTATTTAAAAAAATTATCAATTATCAAGGTAAAAAATATTACATAGTCTGTTATTTTTTTTGAAGTAAGGAATTCTCAGATTTTTTATCAATTAATTTTTCGAGTTTAAAAAGTAAATCGTACATGATCCTCAATGTCAATATTACCGTATCTTTCAACATAGGATCGTAGTGTATCAACTGCTTCTTTCTAGCTTGTTTGAACCCCAGTTGTAATTGCTGGTTCAGAATTAGATAAATCAGGCGTCCATCAGAGGGGTCAGCATCTGGATTAACAGTATCATTCTGATTTACAATATCAATTATTTCAGCATCAGTCAGTGTTCCAGTGGTCGCTAGATCGTCATCACAAGTCACGTAATCTTCGAACTGAATTTCTATGTTTTGAAGTTGATTCCAATCTGCTTGTAATTCATCTAAATTAGCATCTTCAAAAACTTCTTCAAGAACATCTTCAGGAGTAGACGAATTAAGTGGCATCGAAAATCCGCAACTGTTAAAGCAATTCGATATTGTTCTTGCAGATACACTCCTCCACGCTTTATCTGCCATCCTCATTGCCTGCAGTACAGTAATAGGTGAATTTGACTGTTGTTCCATGTTACTTATAAGTTTTCTTACAACTTCCTTTCTATAATAGGATTTGAAATTTTTAATTATTCCTTGTTCTAGGGGCTGTAGTTTAGATGTCGTATTCGGTGGCAGAAATTTAACTTTTATGGCTTTTAATGGTGGAATTACGTTGTGAGCTGTACAGTTATCATGAAAAGCAATATGTTACGTTTCTCCTTAATCATTTTTTTGTCAATTTTCAGTAGCTATTCCTTGAATATTTCAGATGTCATCCAGACTTTCGTGTTAGCTTCATATGTCTAGATACGAGCTGATTAGCAGTCAACAACTTTGCAAGAAAATAACTTAGAGAGAAAATATACACTAGAAACAAAAATGTAAGAAGCATTGAACATTCCTACAGGAATTAAGATTTGATTGCTATAAGCCTGGAAAGTTTGGAGAAAAACGTCTTTAAATTTTACTAACTTCGACTTATAGAGATTCACTTTTAAAATTCGAGTTATAGAGTATAAATATGCCTTATCGATACTGGAAGGGAAACGATACTAAGTTCGAGTTACAGAGTCTAAATAATTCGAGATATCGCGTATCCACAGATTCGGTAGAATCTGGCGCCAAGTTCCGTTCAAATCCGTTGTAAACGGAGCGCCAGACTACCGACTGTGTTTACTGTAAGCAGAACGGTTTTTTGAGGCTGCGAAATTTTATTTAATTCTACGGTACTTTTTTTATCCAATTTGTTTATCATAACAGTAATTCATAATTTACTTCACCGTATTAATTAATTATATTCACTTATAACAATTTATTTACTTGAAATTATTAAATTTTATCAGCACATACTATAGCTCGCTCACAAATTTCGATCCTGACTTTTTTTTTATGGAGAAAGGTCAGCGCCACAGATTAGATAAAATAAAAACGTGTAGTAATCCTCCTATAGATAAGCAACTACAGTTAAAAAAAGTAATTCACAGCTTACATTTACGGCCGCCAGAGTGCACTGGAATTACATCTTCATAAACTGTAGCTTCAAGGGGATAGTTTGCAGTAAAAAATGCAGTCAACACGAGATTTAAGTTGGTACCGATTGTAAATTTTCATTATAATTACAAAAAATACTAAAATCCGAACAAAAACAGTTTCACTGTAAAAAAGTCGCGCCAAGTCCACGTTCATAAGACTATTAGGAAAAAAAAATTTTTTTTTTCTTTAAAAAAAAGATACAAAATAAAAAATTAAAAATCAAGTAACCGATATGATTGTTTTTAATTTTCGGAAATTAAAAAAAATTTTATTGTAAATTTAAAAATTAAAAAAAAAATTTTAGAACGTACTTGGTGTGCGTCATTGTCTATTTCAATTTTTTTAAAGTCCTAGTAAATAGATTTTACGAATTTCATTTAAAGTAAAATATTTTGCAACCACGCACACTAAATACGTTCTAAAATTTTTTTTTAATTTTTAAATTTACAATAAAATTTTTTTTAATTTCCGAAAATCAAAAACAATCATATCGGTTACTTGGATTTTTTAATTTTTTTATTTTGTATCTTTTTTTAAAGAAAAAAAAAAATTTTTTTTTCCTAATAGTCTTATGAACGTGGACTTGGCGCGACTTTTTTACAGTGAAACTGTTTTTGTTCGGATTTAAGAGTTCAGCGGAAGGGAATACAAATTTTTTTCGAGTTACTGAGGATTTCGACTTAACGAGGTTCGAGTTATCGAGAGTCTACTGTATATGGCTGCCGAAATCGCAGAAAAAGTCACCGAACTGACAATCGAAAAAAATTAACTGTATCGAAACGAAATTATTTTGACACGCAATTTTCACAAGGGTTTTGATAAACTTCCTCCGGAGTAAAACAAAAAAAAATTAAATCGTGAGAGTGATTTTTGACAAAGTTGTGGTGTTATCAAGCCCATAGCTCCTGTGAATACCACGCTCTTATTCATTTAATTCATCAGAAAAACGAGTTTTTTCTGAGAAATCTTATTTAATCGATAAGAAAATTTTTTTAACGTGTTCTGTAGTTACTATTATTTATTTCAATATGCTTTTTACCCATAATTTTTTTCGTTTAAATTATGAAAATCACGTTTTCATCGAAATCACGATTTTTAGGCGAGAGTAGAGCATACCTGCGCGCTTCGCGACATTGTTGTTTTTTGATACATCAGTCTAAATCAACAAGTAGATGCTATTATGGTTCAAATTTATAATCGTATTGAACTTCGGCTTTATAATTAAAAAAAAAATTTAATAAATAAATTTAAGAAATATTTTCAAAAACATAAGAAAATGACTTATAACAAAATCCCAACTTGGAGTATTTAAAACTAATTTTTCTCATTAGTTTTATATAAAACATATCTCAAAAGTTATACTGTATAGTGATAGAGGAATATATTCAATAATTATGATTTAAATTAAAAGTGAAAATTAAACACTGAAGATTTCGAACGTGATTATTCTCACCTAAGAAAAAAATAAGTATCTCAAATGATTGATTGTCTACTGAATAATGGAAACTTTTATTTTTTATATTTTTTATTTTTTTGAATTATGGGGAACTATTTAATTATGCATAAAATTGAAAAAAAACGGCTCTTCTTATATTATACAAAATTGCTATAACAAAAAGAATATAGTAAATGAAATTATAAACAATGTTTGCAAATATAAGGCGTTTTCATAGTAATTTAGCAAAAAGTTTTGTAAAATTACCACACACATTATAAACAATAATAATTATGGGTGAAATTAAAATTCACGATTTAATTTCACAATCAAAATTTGAATATTCCAAAGAAAGTTACTAAATTTTCAATGACTCCATTGTGATTTCTATTACAACTTTGTTTTGTGATTTTACAAAAATTTCTAGTCAACCAAATTACAAAAAGTTTGTAAATCTCAAAGATTTGTATTGAAATTCGATAAACAGTTTCGTAAAATTAAAATACAATTAGGATTTTTACATGAAAATCGTAAAATTACAATACATCCTACTAAGTTTCCTGACACCTTTTGAAAAATTACAAAAATTGTTTCATAACTTCGCTGTAGTAAACATCGATTTGTAATTTCACCCAACATTTGTTTTGTAAAATGATTGTAATTTTACAAATATTTTTAACAGTGTACATAACAAATATTAGATGCAAAATGATGAAAATATTAAATAATATTTACCTTGAATAAAATGTAGAACCTGTGCAGCTGAATTATTGCCTGACACTACGTATACATTAACCTACGATTCCATGACAAAAAAAAAAAACATTTTTTTTTTCTTTAGGTACTGAAATCGTGGTGTCCGGGATAACCCCGCGTCCACGATTACCCCACTCTCCTCTAGTTGTATGAACGTAAATCGTTAAAATCTATAATGTTGACATTCCGTATCGTTTTGCCAGTATATATTTCATTATCAATGAATCGAGAGTAGAGATATTTTGCAGAAGAATAATAATAAGTAAAGATCCCACACAAAGTTGCCGATGCTCAACAAATTTCCGTTCATTGGCCAAGGCACGGCTACTAATGCTCGGCCAAGTATCGGCCTAAGTAGAGGCTTCAAAAGTCGTGGTTGAGATCAAAGCTGTGGCATCAACGTCAAGTATTCCAACTAGTCGTATTTCAAGTAATGCCATTCGTAAGATATTTGAATCTACTGCTGGACAACTACCTAATCGTGCAAATATTAGTCGTTCTATTCGTCGTATTCGTCGTGATAAAGAAAAAACTCCAGTAAATCCAGCAACAGTTCAACAGCTTGTAATTGGAGATAATTACAAAAAATTAGGAAAACGGTTGACCCTGAAGGCCACCCCTGCAACTTCTCGCTACTTTTGTAATTAAGCGCTAAAAATTGCACTTATTATTCTTTTTGAGCTCCTCGAGCTCAAAAATATAATTTTCGTGTAGTTTTGAACTCTCCAAGCTCAAAAGTCTGGTAGAAGTTTAATAAAACATTATTTTTTGAATTTTCAAACCGCAATAACTTTTGAATGAATGAACCGATTTTCACGCGGTTGGCAGCATTCGACGCAGTTTTTCAAATCCTATGATATATTTTCAAACACAAATTGATCAGACCGGAAATTTCGGTGTAATTCGAAAAAAAACACTTTTTTCAATTTCTATCGTCAACGATAACTCACGAACGAATCAACCGATTTTGACCAGATTGGTGGCGATCGACGTGGTTTTTTGATGTTAAGAGCTGATTAGTTTTTGGAATCGATCGGTCGAGCCGTTTGAAAGTTATTAAAAAAAAAAACCACATTTAGAAAAATTTTTTTTCGCAGTTTTTTTAAGATTTCTCAAAATTTATCGGTTCAAGTTGTATTCAAAATCTAAGTTTAGTCGAACCCTTTCGAATGGCACCAACCGCGATTAAATCGGTCAAGCCCCTCAAAAGTTATGAGAGGCTTACATACACACTTACATACATACACACTAGGGTGGTTCATTTCCGCAAAAATTTTTTTTTTTCGGTGCTCATGCAAAATATTAATCTACATATAGAAAAAAAAAATTCTTACCAAGTTTGAGTTCTTAATAATAATTTTAAGTACTGACAATAAAAATTTAAAGTTTTACCATTTAAAATGAATGTAAAAAAAATTTTTTTTTTTCAAATTTCTAATGCTTACCCGGCTTTTACAATGTTGCAAATCGGTTTAATGGACCTTGTTGGGAATTTTACGCTCTTCAAAATATCTTGAGAGTTTTTTTGTGTAACTCACACTGGTTCACCGGTAGGAGTCGTCAAAGTACAGTTTTTGAAAAAAAATATATTTTTTTTTAATTTTTCGAGCAAACCGCCAAAAGTAGGAAGAAAAAAAGGACTGACTCATAAAAAAAAAGATCCAACCAATATTTAATGAATTTACAGCCATTTTTCTACTGGAAAATGTAAGAGACTGATAAATACTAACTCATAATGTTATTTAGATTCATTTTTTAACTTCCCGCTAAGAAAATTGAAGATTTTCAAAAATCGGGAAGTTATTGTTTTCACCCCGTTTTGCAAAAATCGAGTTTTCATCAGATCTCGACGTTTGAAGGTCACAGGAAGCTTCCCTGACTATCCCCGTGAGGTTGTCACGGTGTCTGTGTGTGTGTGTGTGTGTGTGTGTGTGTGTGTGTGTGTGTGTGTGTGTGTGTGTGTGTGTGAAAGTATGTGAACCGCTTATAACTTTTGAACGGCTTGACCGATTTCATCGTGGTTGGTGCCATTCGAAAGGGTTTGACCAAACTTAGATTTTGAAAACTATTTGGACCGATTCAGATCAATAGATTTTGAGAAATCTTCAAAAAACTGAAAAAAAAATTTTTTTCAAATGTGGTTTTTTTGAAATAACTTTTAAACGGCTTTATGGTTCAATTCCAAAAACTAATCAGCTCTTAACCTTGAAAAACCACGTTGATCGCCACCAGTCCGGTCAAAATCGGTTGATTCGTTCGAGAGATATCGTGAACGAAAGAAAACCGAAAAAAGTGTTTTTTCGGAATAACTCCAAATTTCCTAGCGCGATCAATTCAAAATTTAAGATTATTTGTGAAGCTTGAAAAACTGCGTCGAATGCTGCCAACCGCGTGAAAATCGGTTTATTCATTCAAAAGTTATTGCGGTTTAAAAATTCAAAAA